>NC_091194.1:26806963-26831751 GCF_040958095.1 Procambarus clarkii
AGGACCATGATGCTGGTGGTGGTGTGGACCTGGTATGGTGAGGACCATGATGCTGGTGGTGGTGGGGACCTGGTATGGTGAGGACCATGATGCTGGTGGTGGTGTGGACCTGGTATGGTGAGGACCATGATGCTGGTGGTGGTGTGGACCTGGTATGGTGAGGACCATGATGCTGGTGGTGGAATGGACCTGGTATGGTGAGGACCGTGATGCTGGTGGTGGTGTGGACCTGGCATGGTGACGACCATGATGCTGGTGGTGATGTGGACCTGGTATGGTGAGGACCATGATGCTGGTGGTGTGGACCTGGTATGGTGAGGACCATGATGCTGATGGTGGTGTGGACCTGGTATGGTGAGGACCATGATGCTGGTGGTGTGGACCGGGTATGGTGAGGATCATGATGCTGGTGGTTGTGTGGACCTGGTATGGTGAAGACCGTGATGCTGGTGGTGTTGACCTGGTATGGTGAGGACCGTGATGCTGGTGGTATGGACCTATTATGGTGAGAACCGTGATGCTGGTGGTGTGGACCTGGTATGGTGAGGACCGTGATGCTGGTGGTGTGGACCTGGTATGGTGAGGATCATGATGCTGGTGGTGTAGACCTGATATAATGAGGTCCAGGACCATGATGCTGGTGGTGTAGACCTGGTATGGTGAGGACCTTGATGCTGGTGGTGGTGTGGACCTGGTATGGTGAGGACCATGATGCTGGTGGTGTGGACCTGGTATGGTGAGGACCATGATGCTGGTGGTGGTGTGGACCTGGTACGGTGAGGACCGTGATGCTGGTGGTGTGGACCTGGTATGGTGAGGATCATGATGCTGGTGGTGTGGACCTGGTATGGTGAGGACCAGGACCATGATGCTGGTGGTGGTGTGGACCTGGTATGGTGAGGACCATGATGCTGGTGGTGTGGACCTGGTATGGTGAGAACCATGATGCTGGTGGTGGTGTGGACCTGGTATGGTGAGGACCATGATGCTGGTGGTGTGGACCTGGTATGGTGAGGACCATGATGCTGGTGGTGTGGACCTGGTATGGTGAGGACCATGATGCTGGTGGTGTGGACCTGGTATGGTGAGGACCATGGTGCTGGTGGTGGCGTGGACCTGGTATGGTGAGGACCGTGATGCTGGTGGTGTGGACCTGGTATGGTGAGGACCATGATGCTGGTGGTGTGGACCTGGTATGGCGAGGACCATGATGCTGGTGGTGTGGACCTGGTATGGTGAGGACCGTGATGCTGGTGGTATGGACCTGATATGGTGAGGACCGTGATGCTGGTGGTGTGGACCTGGTAGGGTGAGGACCATGATGCTGGTGGTGTGGACCTGGTATGGTGAGGAAAATGATGCAGGTGGTGTGGACCTGGTATGGTGAGGACCATGATACTGGTGGTGTGGACCTGGTATGGTGAGGACCGTGATGCTGGTGGTGGTTTGAACCTGGTATGGTGAGGACCATGATGCTGGTGGTATGGACCTGGTATGGTGAGGACCGTGATGCTGGTGGTGGTGTGGACCTGGTATGGTGAGGACCATAATGCTGGTGTTGTGGACCTTGTATGGTGAGGACCATGATGCTGGTGGTTTGGATCTTGTATGGTGAGGATCATGATGCTGGTGGTGAGGACTTGGTATGGTGAGGAACATGATGCTGGTGTTGTGGACCTGGTATTGTGAGGACCATGATGCAGGTGATGTGGAACTTGTATGGTGAGGACCACGATGCTAGTAGTGGTGGGGACCTGGTATGGTGAGGACCGTGATGCTAATGGTGAGGACCTGGTATGGTAAGGACCATGATGCTGGTGGTGTGGACCTGGTATGGTAAGGACCATGATGCTGATGGTGGTGTGGACGTGGTATGGTGAGGACCATGATGCTGGTGGTGTGGACCGGGTATGGTGAGGATCATGATGCTGGTGGTTGTGTGGACCTGGTATGGTGAAGACCGTGATACTGGTGGTGGGGACCTGGTTTGGTTAGGACCGTGATGCTGGTGGTGTTGACCTGGTATGGTGAGGACCGTGATGCTGGTGGTGTGGACCTGGTATGGTGAGGACCGTGATGCTGGTGGTGTGGACCTGGTATGGTGAGGATCAAGATACTGGTGGTGTAGACCTGATTTAATGAGGACCAGGACCATGATGCTGGTGGTGAGGACCTGGTATGGTGAGGACCATGATGCTGCTGGTGGTGTGGACCTGGTATGGTGAGGACCTTGATGCTGGTGGTGGTGTGGACCTGGTATGGTGAGGACCATGATGCTTGTGGTGTGGACCTGGTATGGTGAGGGCCATGATGCTGGTGGTGGTGTGGACCTGGTATGGTGAAGACCGTGATGCTGGTGGTGTGGACCTGGTATGGTGAGGATCATGATGCTGGTGGTGTGGACCTGGAATGGTGAGGACCAGGACCATGATGCTGGTGGTGGTGTGGAACAGGTATGGTGAGGACCATGATGCTGGTGGTGTGGACCTGGTATGGTTAGGACCATGATGCTGGTGGTGGTGTGGACCTGGTATGGTGAGGACCATGATGCTGGTGGTGTGGACCTGGTATGGTGAGGACCATGGTGCTGGTGGTGTGGACCTGGTATGGTGAGGACCATGATGCTGGTGGTGTGGACCTGTTATGGTGAGGACCATGATGCTGGTGGTGGTGTGGTCCTGGTATAGTGAGGACCATGATGCTGGTGGTGTGGACCTGGTATGGTGAGGACCATGATGCTGGTGGTGTGGACCTGGTATAGTGAGGACCATGATGCTGGTGGTGGTGTGGACCTGGTATGGTGAGGACCATGATGCTGGTGGGGGTGTGGACCTGGTATGGTGAGAACCATGATGCTGATGTGGACCTGGTATGGTGAGGACCATGATGCTGGTGGTGTGGACCAGGTATGGTGAGGACCATGATGCTGGTGGTGGTGTGGACCTGGTATGGTGAGGACCATGATGCTGGTGGTGGTGGGGACCTGGTATGGTGAGGACCATGATGCTGGTGGTGGTGTGGACATGGTATGGTGAGGACCATGATGCTGGTGGTGGTGTGGACCTGGTATGGTGAGGACCATGATGCTGGTGGTGGTATGGACCTGGTATGGTGAGGATCGTGATGCTGGTGGTGGTGTGGACCTGGTATGGTGACGACCATGATGCTGGTGGTGATGTGGACCTGGTATGGTGAGGATCATGATGCTGGTGGTGGTTTGGACCTGGTATGGTGAGGATCGTGATACAGGTGGTGGTGTGGACCTGGTATGGTGAGGACCATGATGCTGGTAGTGTGGACCTGGTATGGTGAGGATCATGATGGTGGTGGTGAGGACTTGGTATGGTGAGGACCATGATGCTGGTGTTGTGGACCTGTTATGGTGAGGACCATGATGCTGGTGGTGTGGATCTTGTATGGTGAGGACCATGATGCTGGTGGTGGTGTGGACCTGGTATGGTGAGGACCGTGATGCTGATGGTGGTGTGGACCTGGTATGGTGAGGACCATGATGCTGGTGGTGTGGACCTGGTATGGTGAGGACCATGATGCTGATGTGGACCTGGTATGGTGAGGACCATGATGCTGGTGGTATGGACCTTTTATGGTGAGGACCATGATGCTGGTGGTGGTGTGGACCTGGTATGGTGAGGACCATGATGCTGGTGGTGTGGACCTGGTATGGTGAGGACCGTGATGCTGGTGGTATGGACCTGGTATGGTGAGGACCGTGATGCTGGTGGTGTGGACCTGGTAGGGTAAGGACCATGATGCTGGTGGTGTGGACCTAGTATGGTGAGGACCATGATGCAGGTGGTGTGGACCTGGTATGGTGAGGACCATGATACTGGTGGTGTGGACCTGGTATGGTGAGGACCATGATACTGGTGGTGTGGACCTTGTATGGTGAGGACCGTGATGCTGGTGGTGGTGTGGACCTGGTATGGTGAGGACCAAGATGCAGGTGGTATGGACCTGGTATGGTGAGGACCGTGATGCTGGTGGTGGTGTGGACCTGGTATGGTGAGGACCATAATGCTGGTGTTGTGGACCTTGTATGGTGAGGACCATGATGCTGGTGGTGTGGATCTTGTATGGTGAGGATCATGATGCTGGTGGTGAGGACTTGGTATGGTGAGGACCATGATGCTGGTGTTGTGGACCTGGTATTGTGAGGACCATGATGCAGGTGGTGTGGATCTTGTATGGTGAGGACCACGATGCTGGTAGTGGTGTGGACCTGGTATGGTGAGGACCATGATGCTGATGGTGGTGTGGACCTGGTATGGTGAGGACCATGATGATGGTGGTGTGGACCTGGTATGGTGAGGACCATGATGCTGATGTGGACCTGGTATGGTGAGGACCATGATGCTGGTGGTATGGACCTTTTATGGTGAGGACCATGATGCTGGTGGTGGTGTGGACCTGGTATGGTGAGGACCATGATGCTGGTGGTGTGGACCTGGTATGGTGAGGACCGTGATGCTGGTGGTATGGACCTGGTATGGTGAGGACCGTGATGCTGGTGGTGTGGACCTGGTAGGGTGAGGACCATGATGCTGGTGGTGTGGACCTGGTATGGTGAGGACCATGATGCAGGTGGTGTGGACCTGGTATGGTGAGGACCATGATACTGGTGGTGTGGACCTGGTATGGTGAGGACCATGATACTGGTGGTGTGGACCTGGTATGGTGTGGACCGTGATGCTGGTGGTGGTGTGGACCTGGTATGGTGAGGACCATGATGCAGGTGGTATGGACCTGGTATGGTGAGGACCGTGATGCTGGTGGTGGTGTGGACCTGGTATGGTGAGGACCATAATGCTGGTGTTGTGGACCTTGTATGGTGAGGACCATGATGCTGGTGGTGTGGATCTTGTATGGTGAGGATCATGATGCTGGTGGTGAGGACTTGATATGGTGAGGACCATGATGCTGGTGTTGTGGACCTGGTATTGTGAGGACCATGATGCAGGTGGTGTGGATCTTGTATGGTGAGGACCACGATGCTGGTAGTGGTGTGGACCTGGTATGGTGAGGACCGTGATGCAGGTGGTGAGGACCTGGTATGGTAAGGACCATGATGCTGGTGGTGTGTGTGGGACATTTGGGGCTTGAATCTAATTATTTGAATATTAATGTAGTAAATTAAATTACGAAGGACCACCCGCTTTTATAGTAAAGAGGGAAACTGAGAAATTCTGATCATTAGATAATTCCTAGATGAACCAGTAACTATGGATAAAATACTAGAGAATATGATCATAGAAATAATTAATGGGCTGTATAATTAAATGAATCAAACCCTCAAACACCTACATTGGGGGGTTATTACTGGAACTCAGTACGTCCAGGAACTAGTGTGGTTCGTTCACTAATCCAAGATATAATAATCTAATCCTATTAATTATTGTGAAATTAATTTCATTACTATTAATGGGAACATAGATTATGAATATAATAATGATAATCACAATAAACACATGTCAATCCAAATAAGAGTTCTGCATGTAAACAATTTCAGATAATTATTAAAGGAATACAAAGGAATCTTAGCTTAATGACGATTCCTTTGTGTAAGTCACAATGCTTCCTCTGATTCTCCTGGACTCAGCTGGATGACGAGTGGGATGGATTAACATGGGAGAGGACAGCTGGGAGAATTCTTCTCAAGCACTGCAAAACAAATATTTACAGTAGCAACTAATTAAACTACTGAATTTCTATGTCCAAGAAATTAATGTTAATAGTAGACAAGGGATAATAACCTGTGGTTTGGTGTTGGTATACGTCGTCACGACAAATCACCCAGGTACAATTCTACACCCTATCAGATGCATCAAATAAGGATAAGATACTTAGCTAATATGGGCACTGTGTAAGTTTTAAGATTGCCGAAATTCGCGTCCCAGGCTCTGGCTTCACCTATCCTGGATAATGACGCGCTTCACTGGCCGGTCACGTGTAGTCAAGGAACCAGATTAAAAAGGTTCCCTATATTACAACGACAGCAGTCGAAGATATTGTCTGCAAGGCCTTTCACGCCTCACAGTGGCGACTTTCTTCTGGAGGATGGATAGCGTTTACCCTGATGACTGGGTAATGGCGTCTCCTCGTGAGCACGACGCGAACAGGTCCGCTCGAGAGCTTCCTCACATGTGTACTGGCTTGCTCTCCTTCCCCGCTCCGCGTCTCGCGTTCATTAGACAAGTTATTATCATGAATATTAGTATTTCTCGCAATAGTGCTTGAAATGTTCGAGACAGGATGGGTTTATTATTTAGAAGAGTGAAATATTATTATTTGCCATTTCAGTGATAGTAAACATATAATGGAGACGAATTAATGTCTCTCCATGGCATTCACTTGTGACGTTAATTTTTATTACTAGATAACTGCTATGACTCTAACGCTCTATTCGGCTTTAGTTGGAGGTCAATTTATCTGTAATTAATTATCACACAGAACGCCTTGGTTATAGAGAATCGAATTCAATTCTCAGATACATTGGATATAATGTGTTTATTGTAATGAAATCTGACGCAATACTGGCGTCGGGTGACGTGAGAATTCTAGCCTACTGCACAGATGAAATTATTAGTACATGTGAATTCTACGTGGTGTTAATTTTACTTACTACAATAATTAGTAGAATTAGTAATAATTAATGAGAATACAACAGTGTTGTATTCGGTGTTGGAAATTTCCAACATAACTCCGGGGGGAGGATTCTAGGGTCGTAGTGTACTGTGGAGTACTGACCTATCCCGAAGTTGGTATTAATATTAGTATATTAGTATGTTAATATGTTAGTATGTTAGTACACACATAACGAACGTCCCGTATTTATCAAGGACTTACAAGAAACTTAAGTCTTGCTAATCACATGTCAAATTAAACATGTTATTTGTAGCCTACACAATATTTAAAGATTTTAACTCACACAATTTAAACAACAGAATCTACTGTGATGCGAATATACTGGGTCATAGTGACTCGTAATGGTTGGTTACGTGATATCACATCGCAGCATCATCATAGTTATCTAAGTGGTATGGAAAGGGAATTACTCTTGTTCAGAGTTGTAATAGGCTTGCAAATTCCGCCTACATTGTTGAGCAGCAGCTCTAGTGGGGCGGTTACTTGGAGGATCAGGATTATTGTCTTCGGAAATTACTGGGGAAACTGGATCTGGCTGATATTCTTGCTCAGTCAATTCAAGGGGAACCAGCTTCTCTAAAGTTTTTAGAGTAGTGCTGCCTCGGCATAAAACTTTAACTACTCTCAGGACACCTTGATGATCTGGATGAATGGCAACAATTTTGCCTATAGGCCACTCTGACCTTGGTCCATCACTGTCGACTAGTACTAGGTCTCCTGGTTTTAATTGCACCTTATTGTAAGGACTCGAAGCTCCGTAGTGGTACTCTCGTAGAGCTGTGAGGTACTCTCGAGTCCACACCTCATTCCACCTGTTAATAACTCTGGAGAGATGCTGGTAGCTTTCCACCAAGTCTCCTCTGGTCACATGTGACGGGTCTACAGGGTCCTCTTCGGCTAAAGGGATGAGAGGGCTCAGTAGACCTCCATGGATCAAGTGTGAGGGGCTCAGAGGTTCTCTCTGGGTAAAATCATCAGACAGGTAGGTTATTGGGCGGTTATTGACTCGCGCCTCGATTTCCACAATAGTTTGGAGTTCTGAGTAACTGACCTTTTGTCGGTGTAAAGTTTTCCCTAGACACTTCTTGACTGTGCCTACCATTCGCTCATAGAACCCACCTTGCCAAGGGGCTCTCGGTGCTATGAATTTCCAGTGACATTGTCGTCTCTGTAGGACTGACTGTACTTCAGGGTGGTTCCAGACTTCTCGCAAACAACTTTCTCCTGCCACAAAATTGGAACCATTGTCCGATATCATTAATTTAGGACACGATCGACGGGCAGCAAATCTGCGGAAAGCTTGGATGAAGGCTTCAGCACTCATGTCTGGAGTGACCTCTAAATGTACGCCTCCGGGCCTCTGGTTGTAGCACACGTAAAGAGACAAATGTACGCCTTCACTGGTATATTATCTGGGTTACCAGTGAGGAGTAAGGCTCCTGTATAATCAACACCAGTGGTTTCGAAAGGACGAAGATGAACCACTCGTTCTTCTGGGAGTGGTGGAGGTCCTGGGTAAGGACATACTCTAGCGTCGTATCTCTTACAGATTACACAAGATTTAATAATTGTCTTAACTGTCTGACGACCTTGAGGAAGCCAGTACTTTTGTCTAAGGTCGGTGAGAGTATCTAAAACTCCACCATATAAGGTACCATATTGTTGGTGGTGTAAGACAAAAAGTTTAGTGATGATGTGATGACGAGGTAGAAGAATTGGATTCTTTGTGTCCAAGTCAATTTTTGCATGAAGCAAACGTCCTCCACATCGTAGTATGTTATGAGTGTTGGCATCATACCAGATGCCTAGAGACTTAGTTAATTTATCTGGAAGATTTTCATAGTCGCTTCCATATGTCTCTTGTTGTGCACGTTTGATCCAGTAGAGGACAGGATTGGGAAATTTATGTCGAATTCCTACCTTAGCAAGAAAACCAAACACGTGTGCAGTCACTCGTAACAATTTGCTTAAGTTAGAATAATGGTGAGGATCAATGGCTAATATTCGTTGAGGTTCTGGTTCTTTCATGGGAGTGGTGATATTGGTCACTATGACTTGTGGCTTTTGTTTGGGCCACTGACCACCAACAAGCCATGAAGGTCCATTGAACCACAGCGAAGACTTGACAAGTTGTTTTAATGTTAACCCTCGAGATAAATAATCTGCAGGACGGTCCTTAGTAGGAACATGTCTAAATTTATATCCAGCAGATAAATCATGAATCTCCCTGACGCGATTACTGGCGTAAGGAGTTTTGTTGTTATTGTTTCTTACCCATTGTAAGACTGCCTCGTTGTCGGACCACACTACAATCTCACCAAAGTGGATATTATTGAGTGTCCTTGCCAGGCAATGAGCCAATCTTACTCCCACTAGCAATGCAGTCAACTCCATCTGAGGTAAAGATCACTTCTTAATGGGAGCAACTTTTGCTTCAGATGTGAGCAAAATTGAGTGTGCACTATTAACTAAATAGGCTACTGCGCCATATGCTTTGCCAGAGGCATCGCAAAAAACGTGCAAATTGGTGGGTAAGTTTGGTCCTGAAGCATTACGAGGAAATTTCAAAACGCCTAACTGATTAAAATCCGTTGAGAGTATTTGCCATTTAGCTTGTAACTCACTTGGTAACGGATCATCCCATCCCATATGTTTCTGCCAGCACTCCTGCATTAGGAGTTTGCCCCTTATTAATATAGGACTAAGTAGGCCTAAAGGGTCAAATGGTTGACTGACAAATGAGAGCAGTGTTCTCATGGTAAGGGTTGAATTATCAATTTGTACTGACTTGACATTCATCTCGTCAGTACTGGTGTTCCATTCCACGCCTAGAACCTTTATTGACTGGGTACCTGATAATCTGGAAATTCTTTCTCGATTACCTGGTTTAGCAGTTTATTATTTGAGGCCCATGACTGTAGTGGCATATTGGCTCCTAATAGTTCACGGTTAGCCTCATGGTAGATTTCTACCAGATCAGCTTGATCATTAGTTGTCCCCTGGAAATTGTCGACATACAAGTTGTCGCTAATGTCTGCCTTATAGGGGTTGTTTGATTTCCTCAAATGCGTGTCTAATGTTGCTTGTAAAAGAAACGGTGAGGACGTAGCTCCAAATAATACTGAGGCAAAACGATAGGTGATTACTTCACTGTTAGGATCCAGGGGATCCTTAATCCAGAGGAATTTTGTGTAGTTACGATCTTCCTCCTGCAATCCTACTCGGAGAAAGGCTTTGCTGATATCAGCTGTATAGGCAAAAATGACTGTGCGAAATCGTAACAGCACATCATGTAGCCTTTGTGTTAGGCTAGGTCCCGTTTGGAGATATTCATTTAAAGACACACTGCTTGGCTTTACTTTAGCACTGCAGTTAAAGACAATACGAATAGGTGTTGTCAATGAGTCTTTCACCACGGCGTGATGAGGTAAATAATGACCTGTTTTTCGGTCATCGTGTTCAACAACTTCAATGAATTTACTGTTAAGTTGTTGTTGGATAAGTTGATGATACATGTTCAGTTTGTCTGGCTGCTTCTGTAGTTGTGTTAATTGAGACTGCAATTGTGAGGCTACCATAAAATAATTAACTGGAAGTTGTGGATGATCCAACTTCCATGGGAGTCTTACCCAGTATTGTTTATTTGAGTAGACAACTGTATCCAGGTATTGCTGGTAAGTCCACGTATCATCAGGACTTGGTTGCTCAGGGATAATGCCTAAAGTGTCCAAATCCCACAAACGATGTATTGGTGGGTCAGACTCAATATCCTCAGATATTTCCCTGAAACGTAGGGGTTACTGTTCCAAGCCTAGTCACGCCACTATTACGTTATTGGATTGTTGGTTTGTGGACGTTGGACCTTGCCTGAAACGCACTGGTCCCGTAAGCAATTTGCCTCCTGCGGACGACAACAAATTCATTCCATGTTGCCTAGTGCATCCAGTTATAAACTTGTAATAATGATCCGCGCCTATAAGTATTCCAACATCTGTGAGGCAGTCAGAATTTATTTTATAATCTGCTAACCTCATGCGGTTTCGTTTAAGGTGTCTCGCAGTGCGAGCTAACCCGGTGACCTGCAGGTCTGTAGGAAGTTTATCCACTACTACCGATTGTATTGGACTAGTAGAAGATCCGAGTCTTATTAATACTTTAACTACCTTGTAGTCACGAGGTCCACTATTTGACAAGAAACCAGAAATATTTAACCTCACACTTTTGGCAGGTTTTAAATTTAACTCATCTACCAACTGTTGTGTAATGAAGGTTTTCTGTGAACCTTGGTCAAAAAGACCTCTAGTGTTAATTCTAGATCTTCGGGTTATTAGTTTAAGTTGAGCTGTAGGCAGAGTAGTATTATTGCCTGACTCAGTAGCAAGTACATTTACTTCTTGATGCACTTTGCAATATTGCACTGCAGTAGAATTCGTAGAATTCTCTCCAGTGGTCATGGTTGGTGTAGAAGATTTTCTACATAAGGCGTAGTGGTGTACACCTTGGTTACAGCGGTTGCAGGAACGTAGCTGCACTGCACATTTCTTGGGATCATGAGAGCCCATGCACTTGGTGCACTTGTGCAATTCTTGTAACCTTTTAACCCTAACATTATAAGTAGGATAAACAGAGCATTGATAAGTGGTGTGTCCCTGATTGCAGAACAGACATTTTCTCTGGTTAATAGACTTAGTCTCTTTAGTAGACAAGTCATTGGTTATCTCTGAAGGAGACACCGAATATGTACCTACATTTCCACTTATTTTCCCAGTGGATGAAATAGGCTTGGATTTATATTTATTAGACTTACTCTGAGTCTGTTTAGGTTTGGCTGAAATATCAGTACTAGTTGGTTTAGACTCAGGTTTAATTTTATCATGAGTCTTCAACCTGTTAACCGTGATCCTCAATCCCTCAAAAATTTGGTCAAGAGTGAGAAACTCGGTATTATAATGTGAGCAGAGCTCTGTCAAGATATTTCCAGGTAATTTCCTCTGTAATAGTAACTTGATAGACCATTCTGAAGCAGGTATATTAACTTTAGTACATAAGGCCTTTACTAGAGACTCTACTTCTAGTCTGAAGCTTTGAAGTGACTCTGGTCTACTATTTGGTGCATTCAGATCTAGCAATTGATAATAGAGGGTAGCTATACTTAACTCTTTGTTGCAATAGTTCAACTTCAGGAGTTTTATAGCTTCCTCATAATTAACCTCATCAAGAGTGAGGTTATGTATGACCTTTTTAGCCTCTCCTGTGAGAAGACTAAGTAGGTATGAAAATTTAGAAACCTTGTCTAGAGACGGCTTCTTATGGATGTGAACTTCAAAGGAAGTCCAAAAATTGTCCCAATTTTATGTATCTAATCCTGAAAATGTAGGTAAGTCTAGAGTAGGTAAACGAACCTCTAGTAGTTGATTATTGAAGTGAGACCCAGTGTTACTGGTATTGGATCCAGATTGTTTTGCTAATTTAGATAGCCTGATAATTATATTTTGAGTCTCATCTTCATACTGGGAGATGTCGTCTATAATTTGACTTACTTCCTCAGGATCAGTTTCTACAGTATTTAGCAGATCAAGGTAAGATTGACCTGCAGATCTGACTTGAACAAATTTCAGTTCAGCCACTCTTACTGATGTCTCTAAGTGATAAGAGTCAATGGGAGTATCTTTAGTTAAGCCCTCAGCCTTATTAATTAATCTGGTCAAATGACCTTTAAGGCTACTGTAGGTTCTCCTCAATTGCTCAGGAGTAGCCATGTTGGGCTTAGGTTCAAACTTCACGGTGTTAGTATATGTATTACTAATGAAGCTTGGGTACTTGTTCATTGGTGGACAAGTAACATTAAATGTAGCCTAATTTAAGGTGGCTACTTTATATTTGACCTCACTTGAGGTTGAATGTACCTACCTACCTAACAACAAATAGCTAGATATTTTGTGCACTGTCTGAACTTCACCATTAGTTCTCGTCCGGTTAGCTCATCTATATCACCATCAGAGTTAATGGAGATTATCCAGCAATACACAAAATAGATACACAAAATAATGCATACAAGAGAAATATTATGGAGACACTTCAATCAGAGTTATCTCAAAAATTAATCCCACCCTGTTTAGGGTCAGCACAAATAGTATAATACATACACTACTGACTAGCTTAGGACCAGTCGTGATAATTCCTAACTAAGAACTATAAAGTTATTTAGTATGGGCTTGTACCAAATTCAGCACAATCTCAGCCTAAATTCTACCTAATAACATTGGTAAAGATTATTGTGGTGCAGTAAGTTGAATATAGTTGTGCTGTATTTTTGGGTTTTTTGTTTTTATAAGGGTGCTCTTGCACACACAGGTGAAACAATTATGTACAGTTAAGTTTGGCTTCCTAGCCACAGCCGTTTGTGATGGTTGATGGTGTTAATTAACTTGTCAACCACATGCAACCTAGATTCCCCCTGACAAGTGTACACCATCTCTGGTCAGGTTCTGTCTATAAGGTCTGGCTGTAAATTGGATATATGTGGCATCCAATCTCACTCGTTTTTTCAGCCTGAAATTTATGTACTTAGCAGCTCTCTGGTAGTATTCTGGGGTTACTCCCCAACGATTATCTTGACTTGGTTGGCGAGGTTCCACTAATGTGAATACTACCGATTCACTGATGAGCTTGAAAGAAGAAATTATGGCTTTGAGGTGTTTGATCACCTCAGCTGGATGACGAGTGGGATGGATGTCATTACCACCTAAGTATATAATGGTTAGATGGTGAGGCCACTCTAACGCAGGTGTTAGTGTGGAGTTATTATAAAAGTTATGAGCTGTTGCTCCTGGTGACCTAAAGATTCTCACCTCTGTGTGAGGTATAGGTCTAAGTGTTGTGGGTAATTGGCTATGACCCACTAAAGCTACCTTATACATGAGGTGAAAGTAGCAATATGTTAGTGTGATCTAGACTAACTGGTGTGTTACACTGTTAGTTGACACAATTAATTAAATAGTTAGTCTAGCTTCTATCACACAGGGATTAGTTATTAATGATTAATATTTTAATTATAAATTTAATGTCTATCCAGTTCGAAGGACCATAATGTGGGACATTTGGGGCTTGAATCTAATTATTTGAATATTAATGTAGTAAATTAAATTACGAAGGACCACCCGCTTTTATAGTAAAGAGGGAAACTGAGAAATTCTGATCATTAGATAATTCCTAGATGAACCAGTAACTATGGATAAAATACTAGAGAATATGATCATAGAAATAATTAATGGGCTGTATAATTAAATGAATCAAACCCTCAAACACCTACATTGGGGGGTTATTACTGGAACTCAGTACGTCCAGGAACTAGTGTGGTTCGTTCACTAATCCAAGATATAATAATCTATTCCTATTAATTATTGTGAAATTAATTTCATTACTATTAATGGGAACATAGATTATGAATATAATAATGATAATCACAATAAACACATGTCAATCCAAATAAGAGTTCTGCATGTAAACAATTCCAGATAATTATTAAAGGAATACAAAGGAATCTTAGCTTAATGACGATTCCTTTGTGTAAGTCACAATGCTTCCTCTGATTCTCCTGGACTCAGCTGGATGACGAGTGGGATGGATTAACATGGGAGAGGACAGCTGGGAGAATTCTTCTCACGCACTGCAAAACAAATATTTACAGTAGCAACAAATTAAACTACTGAATTTCTATGTCCAAGAAATTAATGTTAATAGTAGACAAGGGATAATAACCTGTGGTTTGGTGTTGGTATACGTCGTCACGACAAATCACCCAGCTACAATTCTACACCCTATCAGATGCATCAAATAAGGATAAGATACTTAGCTAATATGGGCACTGTGTAAGTTTTAAGATTGCCGAAATTCGCGTCCCAGGCTCTGGCTTCACCTATCCTGGATAATGACGCGCTTCACTGGCCGGTCACGTGTAGTCAAGGAACCAGATTAAAAAGGTTCCCCATATTACAACGACACCAGTCGAAGATATTGTCTGCAAGGCCTTTCACGCCTCACAGTGGCGACTTTCTTCTGGAGGATGGATAGCGTTTACCCTGATGACTGGGTAATGGCGTCTCCTCGTGAGCACGACGCGAACAGGTCCGCTCGAGAGCTTCCTCACATGTGTACTGGCTTGCTCTCCTTCCCCGCTCCGCGTCTCGCGTTCATTAGACAAGTTATTATCATGAATATTAGTATTTCTCCCAATAGTGCTTGAAATGTTCGAGACAGGACGGGTTTATTATTTAGAAGAGTGAAATATTATTATTTGCCATTTCAGTGATAGTAAACATATAATGGAGACGAATTAATGTCTCTCCATGGCATTCACTTGTGACGTTAATTTTTATTACTAGATAACTGCTATGACTCTAACGCTCTATTCGGCTTTAGTTGGAGGTCAATTTATCTGTAATTAATTATCACACAGAACGCCTTGGTTATAGAGAATCGAATTCAATTCTCAGATACATTGGATATAATGTGTTTATTGTAATGAAATCTGACGCAATACTGGCGTCGGGTGACGTGAGAATTCTAGCCTACTGCACAGATGAAAATATTAGTACATGTGAATTCTACGTGGTGTTAATTTTACTTACTACAATAATTAGTAGAATTAGTAATAATTAATGAGAATACAACAGTGTTGTATTCGGTGTTGGAAATTTCCAACAGTGTGGACCTGGTATGGTAAGGACCATAATGCTGATGGTGGTGTGGACCTGGTATGGTGAGGACCATGTTGCTGGTGGTGTGGACCGGGTTTGGTGAGGATCTTGATGCTGGGGGTTGTGTGGACCTGGTATGGTGAAGACCGTGATGCTGGTGGTGTGGACCTGGTATGGTGAGGACCGTGATGCTGGTGGTGTGGACCTGGTATGGTGAGGACCGTGATGCTGGTGGTGTGGACCTGGTATGGTGAGGACCGTGATGCTGGTGGTGTGGACCTGGTATGGTGAGGATCATGATGGTGGTGGTGTAGACCTGATATAATGAGGACCAGGACCATGATGCTGGTAGTGTGGACCTAGTATGGTGAGGACCTTGATGCTGGTATTGGTGTGGACCTGGTATGGTGAGGACCATGATGCTGGTGGTGTGGACCTGGTATGGTGAGGACCATGATGCTGGTGGTGGTGTGGACCTGGTATGGTGAGGACCGTGATGCTGGTGGTGTGGACCTGGTATGGTGAGGATCATGATGCTGGTGGTGTGGACCTGGTATAGTGAGGACCGTGAAGCTGGTGGTGTTTACCGGGTATGGTGAGGACCGTGATGATGGTGGTGTGGACCTGGTATGGTGAGGATCATGATGCTGGTGGTGGTGTGGACCTGGTATGGTGAGGACCGTGATGCTGGTGGTGATGTGGACCTGGTATGGTGAGGGACCATGATGCTGGTAGTGTGGACCTGGTATGGTGAGGACCAGGACCATGATGCTGGTGGTGGTGTGGACCTGGTATGGTGAGGACCATGATGCTGGTGGTGTGGACCTGGTATGGTGAGGACCATGATACTGGTGGTGGTGTGGACCTGGTATGGTGAGGACCATGATGCTGGTGGTGTGGACCTGGTATGGTGAGGACCATGGTGCTGGTGGTGTGGACCTGGTAGGGTGAGGACCATGATGCTGGTGGTGTGGACCTGGTATGGTGAGGACCATGATGCTGGTGGTGTGGACCTGGTATGGTGAGGACCAAGATGCTGGTGGTGTGGACCTGGTATGGTGAGGACCATGATGCTGGTGGTGGTATGGACCTGGTATTGTGAGGATCGTGATGATGGTGGTGGTGTGGACCTGGTATGGTGACGACCATGATGCTGATGGTGGTGTGGACCTGGTATGGTGAGGACCATGATGCTGGTGGTGTGGACCTGGTATGGTGACGACCATGATGCTGGTGGTGGTGTGGACCTGGTATGGTGAGGACTATGATGCTGGTGGTGTGGACCTGGTATGGTGAGGACCATGATGCTGGTGGTGGTGTGGACCTGGTATGGTGAGGACCATGATGCTGGTGGGGGTGTGGACCTGGTATAGTGAGGACCATGATGCTGATGTGGACCTGGTATGGTGAGGACCATGATGCTGGTGGTGTGGACCCGGTATGGTGAGGACCATGATGCTGTTGATGGTGTGGACCTGTTATGGTGAGGACCATGATGCTGGTGGTGGTGGGCACCTGGTATCGTGAGGACCATGATGCTGGTGGTGGTGTGGACCTGGTATGGTGAGGACCATGATGCTGGTGGTGGTGTGGACCTGGTATGGTGAGGACCATGATGCTGGTGGTGGTATGGACCTGGTATGGTGAGGACCTTGATGCTGGTGGTGGTGTGGACCTGGTATGGTGACGACCATGATGCTGGTGGTGATGTGGACCTAGCATGGTGAGGACCATGATGCTGGTGGTGGTGTGGACCTGGTATGGTGAGGATCGTAATGCTGGTGGTGGTGTGGACCTGGTATGGTGAGGACCATGATGGTGGTGGTGAGGACTTGGTATGGTGAGGACCATGATGCTGGTGTTGTGGACCTGTTATGGTGAGGACCATGATGCAGGTGGTCTGGATCTTGTATGGTGAGGACCATGATGCTGGTGGTGGTGTGGACCTGGTATGGTGAGGACCGTGATGCTGGTGGTGAGGACCTTTTATGGTGAGGACCGTGATGCTGATGGTGGTGTGGACCTGGTATGGTGAGGACCATGATGGTGGTGTGGACCTGGTATGGTGAGGACCATGATGCTGGTGGTGTGGACCTGGTATGGTAAGGACCATGATGCTGATGTGGACCTGGTATGGTGAGGACCATGATGCTGGTGGTATGGACCTGGTATGGTGAGGACCATGATGCTGGTGGTGGTGTGGACCTGGTATGGTGAGGACCATGATGCTGGTGGTGTGGATCTTGTATGGAGAGGACCATGATGCTGATGGTGGTGTGGACCTGGTATGGTGAGGACCATGATGCTGGTGGTGTGGACCTGGTATGATGAGGACCATGATGCTGGCAGTGTGGACCTGGTATGGTGAGGACCGTGATGCTGGTGGTATGGACCTGGTATGGTGAGGACCGTGATGCTGGTGGTGTGGACCTGGTAGGGTGAGGACCATGATGCTGGTGGTGTGAACCTGGTATGGTAAGGACCATGATACTGGTGGTGTGGACCTGGTATGGTGAGGACCATGATACTGGTGGTGTGGACCTGGTATGGTGAGGACCGTGATGCTGGTGGAGGTGTGGACCTGGTATGGTGAGGACCATGATGCTGGTGGTGTGGACCTGGTATGGTGAGGACCATGATGCTGGTGGTGAGGACCTGGTATGGTGAGGACCGTGATGCTGGTGGTGGTGTGGACCTGGTATGGTGGGGACCGTGATGCTGGTGGTGGTGTGGACCTGGTATGGTGAGGACCATGATGCTGGTGTTGTGGACCTTGTATGGTGAGGACCATGATGCTGGTGGTGTGGATCTTGTATGGTGAGCACCACGATGCTGGCGTGGTGTGGACCTAGTATGGTGACGACCATGATGCTGGTGGTGGTGTGGACCTGGTATGGTGACGACCACGATGCTGGTGGTGGTGTGGACCTGGTATGGTGAGGACCGTGATGCTGGTGGTGTTTACCGGGTATGGTGAGGACCGTGATCCTGGTGGTGTGGACCTGGTATGGTGAGAACCGTGATGCTGGTGGTGTGGACCTGGTATGGTGAGGATCATGATGTTGGTAGTGTGGACCTGGTATGGTAAGGACCAGGACCATGATGCTGGTGGTGGTGTGGACCTGGTATGGTGAGGACCATGATGCTGGTGGTGTGGACCTGGTATGGTGATGACCATGATGCTGGTGGTGGTGTGGACCTGATATGGTGAGGACCATGATGCTGGTGGTGTGGACCTGGTATGGTGAGGACCATGGTGCTGGTGGTGTGGACCTGGTAGGGTGAGGACCATGATGCTGGTGATGTGGACCTGGTATGGTGAGGACCATGATTCTGGGGGTGGTGTGGACCTGGTATAGTGAGGACCATGATGCTGGTGGTGTGGACCTGGTATGGTGAGGACCATGATGCTGGTGGTGTGGACCTGATATAGTGAGGACCAAGATGATGGTGGTGTGGACCTGGTATGGCGAGGACCATGATGCTGGTGGTGTGGACCTGGTATGGTGAGGACCGTGATGCTGGTGGTGGTGTGGACCTGGTATGGTGAGGACCATGATGCTGGTGGTGGTGTGGACCTGGTATGGTGAGGACCATGATGCTGGTGGTGGTGTGGACCTGGTATGGTGAGGATCATGATGCTGGTGGTGGTATGGACCTGGTATGGTGAGGACCGTGATGCTGGTGGTGGTGTGGACCTGGTATGGTGAGGACCGTGATGCTGGTGGTGGTGTGGACCTGGTATGGTGAGGACCATGATGCTGGTGGTGGTGTGGACCTGGTATGGTGAGGACCATGATGCTGGTGGTGGTGTGGACCTGGTATGGTGAGGATCATGATGCTGGTGGTGGTATGGACCTGGTATGGTGAGGACCGTGATGCTGGTGGTGGTGTGGACCTGGTATGGTGAGGACCGTGATGCTGGTGGTGGTGTGGACCTGGTATGGTGAGGACCATGATGCTGGTGATGAGGACCTGGTATGGTGACGACCATGATGCTGGTGGTGGTGTGGACCTGGTATGGTGAAAACCATGATGCTGGTGGTGAGGACCTGGTATGGTGACGACCATGATGCTGGTGGTGGTGTGGACCTGGTATGGTGACGACCATGATGCTGATGGTGGTGTGGACCTGGTATGGTGAGGACCATGATGCTGGTGGTGTGGACCTGGTATGATGACGACCATGATGCTGGTGGTGGTGTGGACCTGGTATGGTGAAAACCATGATGTTGGTGGTGAGGACCTGGAATGGTGACGACCATGATGCTGGTGGTGGTGTGGACCTGGTATGGTGACGACCATGATGCTGGTGGTGGTGTGGACCTGGTATGGTGAGGACCATGATGCTGGTGGTGTGGACCTGGTATGGTGAGGACCATGATGCTGGTGGTGTGGACCTGGTATGGTGAGGACCAAGATGATCGTGGTGTGGACCTGGCATGGCGAGGACCATGATGCTGGTGGTGTGGACCTGGTATGGTGAGGACCGTGATGCTGGTTGTGGTGTGGACCTGGTATGGTGAGGACCATGATGCTGGTGGTGGTGTGGACCTAGTATGGTGAGGATCATGATGCTGGTGGTGGTATGGACCTGGTATGGTGAGGACCGTGATGCTGGTGGTGGTGTGGACCTGGTATGGTGAGGACCGTGATGCTGGTGGTGGTGTGGACCTGGTATGGTGAGGACCGTGATGCTGGTGGTGGTGTGGACCTGGTATGGTGAGGACCATGATGCTGGTGGTGAGGACCTGGTATGGTGACGACCATGATGCTGGTGGTGGTGTGGACCTGGTATGGTGAAAACCATGATGCTGGTCGTGGTGTGGACCTGGTATGGTGACGACCATGATGCTGATGGTGGTGTGGACCTGGTATGGTGAGGACCATGATGCTGGTGGTGTGGACCTGGTATGGTGACGACCATGATGCTGGTGGTGGTGTGGACCTGGTATGATGAAAACCATGATGCTGATGGTGAGGACCTGGTATGGTGACGAGCATGATGCTGGTGGTGGTGTGGACCTGGTATGGTGACGACCATGATGCTGGTGGTGGTGTGGACCTGGTATGGTGAGGACCATGATGCTGGTGGTGTGGACCTGGTATGGTGAGGACCATGATGCTGGTGGTGGTGTGGACCTGGTATGGTGAGGACCATGATGCTGGTGGGGGTGTGGACCTGGTATGGTGAGGACCATGATGCTGATGTGGACCTGGTATGGTGAGGACCATGATGCTGGTGGTGTGGACCTGGTATGGTGAGGACCATGATGCTGTTGGTGGTGTGGACCTGGTATGGTGAGGACCATGATGCTGGTGGTGGTGGGGACCTGGTATCGTGAGGACCATGATGCTGGTGGTGGTGTGGACCTGGTATGGTGAGGACCATGATGCTGGTGGTGGTGTCGACCTAGTATGGTGAGGACCATGATGCTGTTGGTGGTATACCTGGTTGATACCTGGTTGATGGGGTTCTGGGAGTTCGTCTACTCCCCAAGCCCGGCCCGAGGCCAGGCTCGACTTGTGAGAGTTTGGTCCACCAGGCTGTTGCTTGGAGCGGCCCGCAGGCCCACATACCCACCACAGCCCGGTTGGTCCGGCACTCCTTGGAGGAATAAATCTAGTTTCCTCTTGAAAATGTCCACGGTTGTTCCGGCAATATTTCGGCATATACCAGCATATATATACCTGGTTCCGGCATACCAGGTATGGACCTGGTATGGTGAGGACCGTGATGCTGGTGGTGGTGTGGACCTGTTATGGTGACGACCATGATGCTGGTGGTGATGTGGACCTAGCATGGTGAGGACCATGATGCTGGTGGTTTTGTGGGCCTGGTATGGTGAGGATCTTGATGCTGGTGGTGGTGTGGACCTGGTATGGTGAGGACCATGATGCTGGAAGTGTGAACCTGGAATAGTGAGGACCATGATGGTGGTAGTGAGGACTTGGTATGGTGAGGACCATGATGCTGGTGTTGTGGACCTGTTATGGTGAGGACCATGATGCAGGTGGTGTGGATCTTGTATGGTGAGGACCATGATGCTGGTGGTGGTGTGGACCTGGTATGGTGAGGAACGTGATGCTGGTGGTGAGGACCTTTTATGGTGAGGACCGTGTTGCTGATGGTGGTGTGGACCTGGTATGGTGAGGGCCATGATGCTGATGGTGGTGTGGACCTGGTATGGTGAGGACCATGATGCTGGTGGTGTGGACCTGGTATGGTAAGGACCATGATGCTGATGTGGACCTGGTATGGTGAGGACCATGATGCTGGTGGTATGGACCTGGTATGGTGAGGACCATGATGCTGGTGGTGGTGTGGACCTGGTATGGTGAGGACCATGATGCTGGTGGTGTGGATCTTGTATGGAGAGGACCATGATGCTGATGGTGGTGTGGACCTGGTATGGTGAGGACCATGATGCTGGTGGTGTGGACCTGGTATGGTGAGGACCATGATGCTGGCGGTGTGGACCTGGTATGGTGAGGACCGTGATGCTGGTGGTATGGACCTGGTATGGTGAGGACCGTGATGCTGATGGTGTGGACCTGGTAGGGTGAGGACCATGATGCTGGTGGTGTGGACCTGGTATGGTAAGGACCATGATGCAGGTGGTGTGGACCTGGTATGGTGAGGACCATGATACTGGTGGTGTGGACCTGGTATGGTGAGACCCATGATACTGGTGGTGTGGACCTGGTATGGTGAGGACCGTGATGCTGGTGGTGTTGTGGACCTGGTATGGTGAAGACCGTGATGCTGGTGGTAGTGTGGACCTGGTATGGTGAGGACCATGATGCTGGTGGTGTGGACCTGGTATGGTGAGGACCATGATGCTGGTGGTGAGGACCTGGTATGGTGAGGACCGTGATGCTGGTGGTGGTGTGGACCTGGTATGGTGAGGACCATGATGCTGGTGTTGTGGACCTTGTATGGTGAGGACCATGATGCTGGTGGTGTGGATCTTGTATGGTGAGGATCATGATGCTGGTCGTGAGGACTTGGTATGGTGAGGACCATGATGCTGGTGTTGTGGACCTGGTATGGTTAGGACCATGATGTAGGTGGTGTGGATCTTGTATGGTGAGGATCATGATGCTGGTGGTGAGGACTTGGTATGATGAGGACCATGATGCTGGTGTTGTGGACCTGGTATGGTGAGGACCACGATGCTGGTGGTGGTATGGACCTGGTACGGTGAGGACCGTGATGGTGGTGGTGAGGACCTGGTATGGTGAGGACCATGATGCTGGTGGTGTGGACCTGGTATGGTGAGGACCATGATGCTGGTGGTGAGGACCTGGTATGGTGACGACCATGATGCTGGTGGTGGTGTGGACCTGGTATGGTGACGACCATGATGCTGGTGGTGGTGTGGACCTGGTATGGTGAGGACCATCATGCTGGTGGTGTGGACCTGTTATGGTGAGGACCATGATGCTGGTTGTGGTGTGGACCTGGTATGGTGAGGACCATGATGCTGGTGGGGGTGTGGACCTGGTATGGTGAGGACCATGATGCTGATGTGGACCTGGTATGGTGAGGACCATGATGCTGGTGGGGGTGTGGACCTGGTATGGTGAGGACCATGATGCTGATGTGGACCTGGTATGGTGAGGACCATGATGCTGGTGGTGTGGACCTGGTATGGTGAGGACCAAGATGCTGTTGGTGGTGTGGACCTGGTATGGTGAGGACCATGATGCTGGTGGTGGTGGGGACCTGGTATCGTGAGGACCATGATGCTGGTGGTGGTGTGGACCTGGTATGGTGAGGACCATGATGCTGGTGGTGGTGTGGACCTGGTATGGTGAGGACCATGATGCTGGTGGTGGTATGGACCTGGTATGGTGAGGACCGTGATGCTGGTGGTGGTGTGGACCTGGTATGGTGACGACCATGATGCTGGTGGTGATGTGGACCTAGCATGGTGAGGACCATGATGCTGGTGGTGGTGTGGACCTGGTATGGTGAGGATCGTGATGCTGGTGGTGGTGTGGACCTGGTAGGGTGAGGACCATGATGCTGGTAGTGTGAACCTGGTATGGTGAGGACCATGACGGTGGTGGTGAGGACTTGGTATGGTGAGGACCATGATGCTGGTGTTGTGGAGCTGTAATGGTGAGGACCATGATGCAGGTGGTGTGGATCTTGTATGGTGAGGACCATGATGCTGGTGGTGGTGTGGACCTGGTATGGTGAGGACCGTGATGCTGGTGGTGAGGACCTTTTATGGTGAGGACCGAATGCTGATGGTGGTGTGGACCTGGTATGGCGAGGACCATGATGCTGATGGTGGTGTGGACCTGGTATGGTGAGGACCATGATGCTGGTGGTGTGGATCTTGTATGGAGAGGACCATGATGCTGATGGTGGTGTGGACCTGGTATGGTGAGGACCATGATGCTGGTGGTGTGGACCTGGTATGGTGAGGACCATGATGCTGGCGGTGTGGACCTGGTATGGTGAGGACCGTGATGCTGGTGGTATGGACCTGGTATGGTGAGGACCGTGATGCTGATGGTGTGGACCTGGTAGGGTGAGGACCATGATGCTGGTGGTGTGGACCTGGTATGGTAAGGACCATGATGCAGGTGGTGTGGACCTGGTATGGTGAGGACCATGATACTGGTGGTGTGGACCAGGTATGGTGAGACCCATGATACTGGTGGTGTGGACCTGGTATGGTGAGGACCGTGATGCTGGTGGTGTTGTGGACCTGGTATGGTGAAGACCGTGATGCTGGTGGTAGTGTGGACCTGGTATGGTGAGGACCATGATGCTGGTGGTGTGGACCTGGTATGGTGAGGACCATGATGCTGGTGGTGAGGACCTGGTATGGTGAGGACCGTGATGCTGGTGGTGGTGTGGACCTGGTATGGTGAGGACCATGATGCTGGTGTTGTGGACCTTGTATGGTGAGGACCATGATGCTGGTGGTGTGGATCTTGTATGGTGAGGATCATGATGCTGGTCGTGAGGACTTGGTATGGTGAGGACCATGATGCTGGTGTTGTGGACCTGGTATGGTTAGGACCATGATGTAGGTGGTGTGGATCTTGTATGGTGAGGATCATGATGCTGGTGGTGAGGACTTGGTATGATGAGGACCATGATGCTGGTGTTGTGGACCTGGTATGGTGAGGACCACGATGCTGGTGGTGGTATGGACCTGGTACGGTGAGGACCGTGATGGTGGTGGTGAGGACCTGGTATGGTGAGGACCATGATGCTGGTGGTGTGGACCTGGTATGGTGAGGACCATGATGCTGGTGGTGAGGACCTGGTATGGTGACGACCATGATGCTGGTGGTGGTGTGGACCTGGTATGGTGACGACCATGATGCTGGTGGTGGTGTGGACCTGGTATGGTGAGGACCATCATGCTGGTGGTGTGGACCTGTTATGGTGAGGACCAT